>NC_058411.1:18247092-18289129 GCF_002201575.2 Neomonachus schauinslandi
TCCTTTCCTTTCCTTTCCTTTCCTTTCCTTTCCTTTCCTTTCCTTTCTTTTTTTCCTTCCCTTCCCTTCCCTTTTCTTCCTTCTAGAAGATCAAACTCTACCAAGGCACCAAAAGGTACATTATACTAGTGTCTTGTCTGTTCTTTCAACTAAAGTGTTTAAGGTTCAAAAGAAAATAAATATCTAGGTATTAGCCTATTGTATTTCTAGAAGCTAGTCCAGTACCTGACATTTACTAACTATCTAGTTTGACCAAATAATTAAATATGTTTTAATTTAGTGCCACACTACATAGGAAAAGAAAGAAAGTATTTTGTTTTGATGACATTTATATCATGATTATTTTTTTAAAATGTGGTGGCTAAGGATCATTTTTATTCCTCTCTATTCTAAGTGATGCTTAACATCATTACCATATTCCAATGAAGTACTCATTTGCATGGGGACTATGCACATCAATAACTAAATAATATACAAACACAAGTAGATAGATTAGATAGATAGATAGATAGAGATATTATGAAGGTTAATTTATGTGTCAGCCTGACTAGGCCACTGAGTGCCCAAATATTTTTTTTCTCATTTTCAAATGTATATTTGGACCAATCAATTGATTAAACATTATTCTGAGTATATCTGTGAGGGAGTTTCTGGATGAAATTAATATTTGAATTGGTAGACTGAGTAAAGCAGATAGCCCTTTCTAATGTGAAAGGGTCTCATCTAATTCACTGAAGATCTGAATAGAAGAAAAAAGTCTGAGTAACATAGGATTCTCTCTATTTTTTTTTATTATGTTATCTTAGTCACCATACAGTACATGATTAGTTTTTGATGTAGTTTTCCATGATTCATTGTTTGCATATAACACCCAGTGCTAGGTGGCGCCTGGGCAGCTCAGTCGTTAAGCGTCTGCCTTCAGCTCAGGTCATGATCCCAGGGTCCTGGGATCGAGCCCTGCATCGGGCTCTCTGCTCTGCGGGAAGCCAGCTTCTCCCTCTCCCACTCCCCGTGCTTGTGTTCCTGCTCTCACTATCTGTCTCTCTCTCTCAAATAAATAAATGAAATCTTAAAAATAAAATAAAATAAAATAAAATAAAATCTACCTTTTCTACTATACCAGTATACATTATATTAATTTATTAATGTATCTACTCATTAATTTATTCAACAATCACTCATCTTTGAATCTCCAATGCCTACCATGTTAAAGGCACTCAATCAATGAGACCCTCTAAAGATCATTACCTACTGTCAAAGAATGAAAGACTCTATGCTAGGGTTAGTTTCAGTGTGCTCTGGGAGAAAAAAGGGGGTGGTATGTGGCTAAATCATACTGGTAAAGCAGGCTAAATTTTTGAGAAGAGATAAACACTTTAATGGCAATCATGAGTTTTCTGTTTTTGCATACAATATTTTCTTTGGTCTGCCCAACAGTCTGGAGGGAGAGATAGAGTACATAACATCTCTTTTGAAACTATAGTGATTTTGCTTTTATTTCTAGCTCTTAAGCTACTGTCAAGCTTGAGTTTGCTGCACCTATTTTGCAATAACTAGGCAAATGGGAAGAGTGCACCACTGTGTTAAAAAGTATTTTATTCCCTCAATTCAGAAGACACTAACCTCCGGCTTGAAATCTGAGCTGCATAATGATCTTTGCACCCAGGCTATTGGTCCCACCTCTTTGAGGTGAAAATGTCTGCACAATTTACTGAGGCTTTAGGCAGGGTTATGTTGGTCTAGCAGTTAAATAGTTATGTTAGGAATAAAAAAGTATTTAATGGTTTATTGGAAAGTCAATGGCATAATGTGTGATGTGCCTCTTTAACAGTATACTAAAAGTGTCAAAATTCCATGCAATTTTCCACACATAAAAATGGCATAATATCCTACAGGTGTCAGCCGTTTATTTCCACTTGCTCTGCTCATTAGTAAAATATTTCAATACATAGTCTCCTGTATATTAATCTGGCATGTCCTACTGAATAGCCAGGCTAAGCAAGAAACTAGGTAGGTTCTGAAAAGTATATCAAACACTAAGAACTTATTGCAATTCATCTGGAGTGTTTATATTTGTTGTGGTCACTTCCTACGACACTAATTCACTGTGTTGATTGTTGCACGGTCCACCATTGAATGTAAATTATTTGTGGAAAATCCAACTGTCCTTGCAGATACTTTATCTTTGCCTTAAGTTCTCTACCAAAATGATAAAGATTGCCTCAGGGCAATCTACAACCCCTTAAGAAGTAGACCTTTTTTTTTTTAAATGGTAATTGATTTTCAGTGGACATGGACTTTTGAGGAATACATGCTGTTATAATGGTGGACATATTCTATGTCCTTCCCCACATACACTCTGCATGTAAAACCTCACAGCGGGGTGCTCTGAAAAAAATTATGAAATTTTTCCACAATTAAAAAGAAGTTCCCCCAAAGAAATCCCTATTTTATAAAGAAATGACCTTATCATTGTAAAGTAAGTATGATTCATTGACATTTTCTGTGTTTAAAATGCATATACTTTAAGTAGATTTATCTATCCCTATGTTTTAAGAGTTACTATTGATATGTGTGAGTGAATAGCTAAATATTGCTTGAGCCTTATGATATATATTTTCTCTGTACATAGAACTATATTTTACCTTATATATCAATGTAAGGGTACACACACAATGTGAATTATATGCCATCATATCATCTATTCAATTTCTTTGTGTAGCAGAACTATGTGGGGGGTGTGTGTGATGTGTGTGTAATTATAGGTGTAATTTCTACAGTGCCCACAAGAATATAGGAAAAAAGAGAAGCAAAAACTATGCCTGTATATATAGTATGCATCTGACCCATTCTTTAAACTTCGTATCTCATAGTTTCCCTTTAATGCTTTATGATAAGAATAACAAAGAAATATCATCATTACATCTACCAATTAGTAGAATATTAGCTATGTTTTTAGTGACCTGCTATTTATCTCCAACTCCATGATAAATTTATTTAGAACAAGTGAATAGTAATTTTAATAAAAGATCATCCTGCTCAAAGGTTTCAAGGGTATTATTCTATGTTTAAGAGCATAAAATCATTCAATAGTAATAACTATTCTAACAAGGCCAAATTTTAACTAAATGTTTTATTTGGGTTCATGTTATAGATTTATCTGTTTATTTATTTATTTATTTATTTATTTTAAAGATTTTATTTATTTATTTGAGACAGAGAGAATGAGAGACAGAGAGCATGAGAGGGAGGAGCGTCAGAGGGAGAAGCAGACTCCCTGCCGAGCAGGGAGCCCGATGTGGGACTCGATCCCAGGACTCCAGGATCATGACCTGAGCCGAAGGCAGTCGCTTAACCAACTGAGCCACACAGGCGCCCTGTTTATTTTTTTTTAATTAGTAAATCAGATGGCATAGCTGGAAGTTAAGTGTTCTCTTTCTCGTTTACTTTCAACTGTAGTCAAAGGAGTTTTAAGAAACAAAGATGCATAAATAATTCTGTCTATGTTTACTGACTGCCTCTTGAATTAGGAGCCCACAAATATTATTAATTTATTTGGGTGGAAAATAATCTCTTCATTTAACTTTACTGATCTGTTAATATTTGAAATATGAATCTATTCACATCGCAATTTTTAAAAGAACTTTCAAAATTACTTATTTAATCTCATTCATCCTTCTTACCCTTTAACCTCATTATCCATTTCAAGAATTTTATGAGAGTGGTGAAAATCTACTTCTATCACACATAACCCAATTCATATTATGCTGTGATTTCGGTCTATAAATTTCTATGACTAACATGTTTCCTGTCTGTCTTTATTAAATATTTGCAAATCTTGCTTTCAATTATATTTCTAACCATTCCAAAGTAAGGCTGCTAGACTGCTTCCCATTTTCCTGAGAAATTTGAGGAGAGATCCATAGGCGTGCACCACCTCATCTACCCACTTCCCTGCTTCTAAGTTAACGTGTTCCAGTGCCCAGAATGAACTGCTGGTGTTCCTGCCTAAGGCCACCCCTTCCTATGAGCACCAGATCCAATTCATTCTTGACTATTGAATGAAATCATTCCAGCAATTTTCTCTTTTCTCTTTTTTTTTATAATTAATGCTCTGTTTGATTCCATATCTTTTCCATTGGCACATAAAAGTGTTCATATTTCTGCAAATTTTTTTTTTAAAAAAGAGCAAAGCATAACTAAATTAAATAAAGCAAAACAAAACTCTTATGACCTCAATGACCATCTGGATTCAGTGATTTCTTGTCTCCCTTTGCCTCACATTGTCTATTTTCACTTTCCTCTAATTTCTTCCTTCCCGTCTTGTTGAACCCAAACCAATCCAGATGTTTTTCCCTTCCCCACTCCATGCCACTCCTCTCCACTTTTCCTTTTTAGCTCACCAGTAACTGCCATATAGCTAAATCCAATAGTTGACTTTTAGTCCTCATACTGCTTTGACTATTGCCCTCCCAAAACTCATGTCCACCTGGAACCTCAGAACTCCAAGGATTGTTAGAAGCTGGTAGAGTCAAGGAAGGATTCTCCTCCAGAGCTTTCAGAAGGAGCATAGTCTTGCTTGATTTCAAACTCTAGACTTAGTGATAATTCATCAAGGTAGCCCTGAGAAGCTGACAGGCCTTATTTTACTGAATGAGTAACATTTAATTCAGTTGCTTACTCTCTTCTACTATAAAAATTTAATTCACTTGGCAACCAAGACACTACACTCAATCATTTCATTCCCCCCCTACTTCTCTGAATACTCCTTATCAGTCTCCTGGTCGTTCTTTGTCTCCCTGACTTCCTTTTTTTTTTTCTTTTCTTTTTTAAAGATATTATTTATTTATTTGAGAGAGTGAGAGCCAGAGAGCACGAGTGAGGTGAGAGAGCACAAGCGGGGTGAGAAAGCACGAGTGGGGTGAAGGACAGAGGGAGAAGCAGACTCTCTGCTGAGCAGGGAGCCCGATGCGGGGCTTGATGTGGGGCTCAATCCTGGGACACCAGGATTATGACCTGAGCTGAAGGCCAATGCTTAACCAATTGAGCCACCCAGGCACCCCTATCTCCCTGACTTCCAAACACCAGAGCACCTAGGGTTTGATCCTTAAACTAACATCCTCCCTGGATGACCTTATCCAGTCTCATGACCTTAATTATGCTGATGATTTCTGAATTTGTATTTCCACTCCATACCTTCCATATGAACATCCATGCAGCTTTATTCTTAATATTTCTACCTTTTTTCCAATAGGCATCTCAAATAGAACATGTCCAAAACAGAAAAAGTAATGAGTAGGACTATGCTATCTTGTGTACTAATCAATGGAGAGCATTTGCCTTCTCTCTCCAACCAATAAATAGTAAAAACTAATAATCTGACTATAGTTTGGATTAAATACTTTGGTAATGTCTTCTTCATTAGAGTTTGGTTTCTGAAACCTCACACTGTATTTTAGGTATTAGCATAACAAGTTTGGAAGAGATATAAACATTAAGTCTCTAGCAGCCCCAATCCAGTCATAAGAAGTCATGTTAGCTTTATATTTTATTCAAAGTCAAATTACGACTCCCTACTTCCTGCATTGGCATGTGGCTGTAATCCACCATGATCTCTCTGCTGGGACTATAGCACTAGACCCTCAACTGGGCTTTCCCTTGCAAACATTATTTCTCTACAATCCATACGAGCCAGAACAATCCTTTATAAATATAAATCATATCATGATATCTCTGCCTTATGACTTCCAATGCCCTTGTGTTGCATTTATTGCAAAATGCAAATTCTATGCTGGGCCTGTAAGATCCTATGGGATGTAGTCTCCATGACCTCCTCCCATGTGCCATTTTTCTCATTGCTACTTCTTCTCACGCTCCCTTACTCTTCTTCCTTTTTCTCAAACAAGCCAAACTTCTGCTTATATAACTTTTGCCATGTCATTCATGTTGTTCTTACTGTAAATTTTTAAAGACTATTTCTTGTAATTTAAGTTTTAGATTTAATGTAGCCTCACAGAGGTCTTCCATGACCATCTGATTTCAGTTATTCTAAAATTCACTCATATTAAGACACTATAGTATGATACTCATAATTTATTTCAAAAGTGTCAGGTTACACAGTTTTATAGTACATGTGTTCCAATTATCTTGAGCTTTGATTAGAAGTGTGTCTACTGCCCTAATCAAAAATTCACATTCCTGGGATGGTTTAATTCTGCCTTTATGGCAGGAAGCATATATTCCAGGGGGACCTACTATAAGTCTTTCAGCCATCACATTGAGAAATTAGATTTAATTGGTAAAATCAGTGTCCTTTTAACCAGAATAATGAATGTTTAGGATGGGGGTCTCATTAATAAATTTGAAGGTAGAAATGAAGTGTGGTTGGCTTAAATGCTTTATATACATTCAACACTCCTGTATGAATAGGGTATCAAAAACCAAAATGGTATGTAAAATGTACTCTTGGGGATGGGACACATGAACTAATCACTAACAGTCATCCAAACTCTGAATTTGGCAGCTTTCTGTTTGATTTTGGTTCTAAGGGGAACATCTTTTTAATGGAATTTCATCAAATTTATAAAATTTATAAAGCAAGGTTCATAGACTGCTTTGTGTCTGCTTTGCTAATTAATGGTTGACTAACAAATGTTAGTATAGTGGCAGTAATTGGTCTAAAATGTGCTATCAGTTTGTGGGTAGAACAGCTAATTGGTGCTCTCTTTAAATAGATGACTATTCTTAACTACTACAAAGAATCTAAGATCTATACTTTCCCATGCTAGTCTTTTCTCCAAGCCTTATACCCAGTGGTAATCGGTAGAACAAATTATGTAAAAGCTCAAACTGGCTTAAATTTAATCCATTCTGATCATTCAGTTGTTCCTTCAGGAAATGTTCAGCTGGCTTTGCAGGAAAAAAATTAGTCCTTCATGTAGCCACTCTTTTTCCTCTTTCTATTCCCGAGATGACATATGAATATACTGTGAGGAAAAAACATTATGCCTCCCTTTGTCAAACTTGCAACTTGTTCTCAGTTAGAATATCCTCGGGCACCTGGGTGGCCCAGTCGTTTGAGCATCTGACTCTTGATTTCAGCTCAGGTCCTGATCTCAGGGTCGTGAGATTGAGCCCTGCGTTGGGCTCCACACTCAGCACAGAGACTTCTTGAGATTCTCTCTCCTTCCCGTTCATGGTCTCCCCCCTCTCTCAAATAAATTAAAAAAAAAAAAAAAAGATTGAGGATATCCTCTGGAATCTATGTCATGTCCCTTTTCTGCCAGGGACTTCTTGCCTTGCTGTCATTTGTAGCTGAGTTTTGCTACAAGTGTGACTCATGGCCTGCTCAGGATCTACGCATCTTCCCTGGTTGACTGAGCTTCTTGCTGGTAGCAAATCCTTAAGTGAAGATGGCCAATTTTTCCATCCAGTTTCTGGTCTGACATTGACCATACCCTCCATGCTTCCAGCCCTTGCCTCAGAATCATCTCATTCTGACACAGCAGTTTCCATGGAAGGGCATCAGCCATTTAACTCAATGTTTAAACAAACAAACAAACAAACAAAAAACAGAAAAAACAGGAGAAATAAGGGATTCTTGAGAAAGCTAAACCAAATGGTTCTGGTCATGGTCCAGGTTGGGAGGGGAGGCACAGTGGGAAAGAGAGACTCCTGCATGCTAATACAGAGACTCCAAGTCCAAAGGACTGAGTCTTTGCTTTTATGATGTTCCCTTAATCACTAATGGCATCTTACACTCCTTTTCTTTTTTGTCATTCAAATTCAATTAGCCAACACATAGTACATCATTAGTTTCAGTAGTGCTCAACAATTCATCAGTCACGTATAACACCCAGTGCTCATCACATCACGTGCCCTCCTTAATGTCCATCACCTAGTTACCCCATTCCCCCACCCCCCTCCCCTCCAGCAACCCTCAGTTTGTTTCTTATAGTTAAGAGTCTCTCATGGTTTGTCTCCCTCTCTGGTTTCTTCCCATCCAGTTTTCCCTCCCTTCCCTTATGGTCCTCTGAGCTGTTTCTTGTATTCCACATATGAGTGAAAGCATATGATAATTGTCTTTCTCCAGTTACTTATTTCACTTAGCATAATATCCTCCAGTTCCATCCACATCAATGTAAAGGGTAAGTATTAATCATTTCTGATGGCTGAGTAATATTCCATGGTATCATATCTTCTTTATCCATTCATCTGTCCAAGGACATCTCAGCTCCTTCCATGGTTTAGCTATTGTGGACATTGCTGCTATGAACATTGGGGTGCAGGTGCCCTTTCGTTTCACTACATCTGTATTTTGGGGGTAAATACCTAGTAGTGCAATTCCTGGGTCATAGGGTAGCTCTATTTTTAACTTCTTGAGGATCCTCCAAACTCTTTTCCAGAGTGGCTGTACCAGCTTGCATTCCCACCAACAGTGTAAGAGGCATCTTACACTCTTGAAACTGAAGTACTGGGGATATAAATGAAGAACAGCCTATTTCAACTCATGGCTCCCTTCCTTCACTCTTCCCCGTTCATATTATTGTCTCCCAAATCATAACATTCTTCTTAATTAGTGTGATAGAATATTGGCTTGTAGGATACTTTTCCCATGTAAGACAACATTATTTTACGTTCAAAAGGGACATTGCATATGCAGTAAATGTTACTAAGTAGCTGACCTTAATATAAGAAGATCATTTGGATTATCCCAGTGGACCAACTGTAATCACATGACCCCTTAAAAACCGAAAAAGAATGCAGAAGAAAAACTCAGCAAGATAGCAGGCATGGAAGTCAGAGACATTGGGACCATGAAAAGGTCTTGACCCACCATTTCTGGTTTTGAAGGTGGTTGGCAGGACAGAGGGGGTGTACTAACCAAGGAATCCAAGCAGTTTCTGGAAGCTGAGAAGGATCTACAGCTAACAACCAGCAAGGAAATGGGGATCTCACTCCTCCTACAACCACCTAGACTGAATTCTGTCAACTAACTGAATGATACTGGAGACAGATTCAGTGTCAATGTCAGAGTGGAGTGCAGCTCTGTCACTACCCTGATTTAGGCCTAGTGAGACTCTTACTCAACCAAGTCTGCCTAAATGGCTGACCTACAGAAACTATGGGATGATAAATTTATATCATATTAAGTCCTAGATGTTGTGGTAATTTGTTACATCAGAAATATAAAATTAATGAAATTAGTTAAGTTTTCATGATGAATAGGGTTATGTTCTCTACACTATAAGAGATGTATAATAGCTGAATTCTAAACTTTATTATTCTAAAGATTAAGATGGAAGAATTTGTAATACTCTTGCTAATGATCATAGCTGAGCATGCCAGGATATTATCTATGAGTTCTAGTACCTTCTGTCTACTGTTCATGTATGATAACTAGATTTTCATGACCACCTTACAGAGATTCTATTGAGAAATGATTGCATTGAGAAATGATTCAGAAGGAGATATTAGAGGCATTAGCTTAATAATTGCTTAAAAATATCACACAATTGCCAGTAAAACTTTCCTTCAACTAAAATTAATTTTATCCTTTGCTAGGAGATCCAGGCTTTACAAAATCGATAGACTGAAAAGAATCTTGAAGGTAACTTTCTTTTCCCTCTTTTTCCTTATTCTTAATAGCCCCAATGTGTAATTTCTTTCTGTAAAATTTTAGATTAGCTTCAAGAAAACCTGCCTTTCTCATTTTAGTTTAGAGATTTAATAAGTATTAACTATATATAGTGCCTTATAAATCTCAACTAGCCCACCCCCTCTTCCATTCATGTATGTATGTATACATATATATATTTATATTTATATTTATTATTTTTATTTTTCAACAATATTTATTTATTTGAGACAGAGAAAGAGACAGCCTGCTCATGAGCCGGGGGAGGGGCAGAGGGATAAGGAGAAGTAGACTCCTCACTGAGCACAGAGCCTGACCCAGTGCTCCATCCCAGGACCCCAAGATCATGACCTGAGCCGAAGGCAGACACCTAACAGACAGACACCTAGGGGCCTCATGGATGTTCTTTTTTTAAAAAAATGTAAAGCAAATGTAGGTGTTTTTCATTAAAATATTTAAATATAGCATTATCTGAGACTCTCTCTCCATTTCTGTGTATACACATATGTATGTATGCATGTATGTATGCATGTATATATGTATGTATTTATCTATCATCTTTATATCTCTCCCTGCTTTACCTTAGATGTTAGCTTATTTATACTGAAATTATTTTAATTTGATTGTTTATAGTTTTTTGGGCAAATTAAGATTTTGCAAACTCTAAAAGATAAAAAAATAAGGAATGTGACGGATTCCTTTATACAGTATCACTAATGTTCGGAATGAGTAATATGGGAATGAGAAAATAGAGTGGAGGCAAGTAGAACAATAAAGGAAACATACCTTAAACATCATAAGGTTATTTTATCAATATTTTTGAAACATCAAGTATCATAGAGTTACTTTATCAATATCTGTACCCATAACTGTGATTTAGATTTCACATTAACAAAAAAAAAGTGATATGCTTCTTTTGTGTCAAAAGCTATATATAAGAATGTATAAGAATTTTCCATGTATTATACCATTTGGTCCTCAGAATTATGAATTAGGTATATTGTAGCCATTTTGGATAGTTGCAATAATGGTTCATTGAAGGAAAGTGACCATAATTAATTCAACTAGTGTTGAAGGACCTGAAATTGAGCTCAGGTCTTTGGAAATGTGATAATATACAAAGCATTTTTTTTCTACTATACTGCAGCAAGATATCTCTCAGACACTTCTACTACTTTAGATTCCCATTACATTCACTTGAGTCAAGTTCTTATTACTCAAATATCTACACTGATTCTATACTGGACCCTTGATATTATAATTTGTTCTTTAATTATGTTAATGTTCCACAAATACTAATTTCATTCACTCATTCTCTTATGCAAAAAAAAAAAAAATCAGGCTCAGAGTAAAGTCCAGATATGAAAGATCAAATTTGTATGAATATTTAAAGACCCACTATCTGTATAACATGAGAATAAATGTTATGAAAATAAAAGCCCTAAGAGACCACTTTCTTTAAATAGTGGACAGTCTATTTGGACAAGTAATATACAAACCAAAGTTAAAACACTATGAAAGAGTCTACTAATGCCAACATATGGGTATGAATATTTGCAACGTAGAGAATTAATTTTGGGAGTTTTGATTTTTTTTTAAGTTTCATACTTTTATTTATTTTTTAAGTAATCTCTACAACCAGCATGGGGCTCAAACTCACTATTCTAAGATCAAGAGTTGCATGCTCTACCAACTGAGCCAGACAGGCACCCATGATTGGAAAGATTACAATCTGAAATGGTTCAAAAGACTATAATGCAAATAATTTTGCTTAAACCAGTTTCTAAAATATGTGGATAGTTGAGTGGGAAGAATGAAGTATATTTGAGGCATAAGAAAACACATGCATGAAAATGAACATGGGGTTTTAACACTACACAGTGTCCCTCTCAGGGTCCCCCTCCAATTCCATGGATAATTTTGAGCTAAATTAAGGAGGCTTTGGATGTTTGACATCAGAACGTAGCATTTTGTTCAAGTCATAGAGAACCATTTGAACATTTGTGGGCAAGAAATATGAAAATTCAGTGTTTTGGAAAAGTAAATTAAGGTATAGGATGAATATTGAGGGAGAGATTGAAAGTAAGTAGTTAAGTTAAAAGCTAAGGGGGCACAATAAAATATGAACATTAAAAAGATTCTTCAGGGGCACCTGGGTGGCTCAGTCGTTAAGCGTCTGCCTTCGGCTCAGGTCATGATCCCAGGGTCCTGAGATCGAGCCCCACATCGGGCTCCCTGCTCAACGGGAAGCCTGCTTCTCCCTCTCCCACTCCCCCTGCTTGTGTTCCTGCTCTCGTTCTCTCTCTCTCTGTCAAATAAATAAATAAAATCTTTAAAAAAAAAAAAGATTCTTCTACTTGTGAATGATAGTTATACTTAGTAGTGTTTGGGAGTGTAAGAATATCACTTCTGTTTCCCTGGCTCAGTGTTTAATTCACATAGATATTGGCATTCTGGCATTGAACTGGGGTGGGAGGGAAGTGAAGAGATAAGAGGGTAGAATGATCCCATTATTTAATTTCAAAGTACTACCCGACATATCTGGGTAGAAGGGAATAAAGAGAGCAATTTGCTCGGCATCACTGCACTTAGTACATGAAACGATATAAAACCGACACTTCATGAAATGCGTTGTCTATTATCAATTTACATGTCATTCTTTTTGTACTTCTGACCCTTCTTTCTGATTAGATGGTAAATATAATGTGAACCTTTTCTCTTATATATGCTGATAAAAAGAATTAAATAATGGCTATGGATGAGTTGTCAAAAATTTAAAATACCAAGGGAAACCTTAATTTAAAATGACTTTCTGGTTGTAAATTTAGATTTACCTAAATGGTCTGTTATTCTTATGTTATATTATTAACCAAGGTAATAACCATTAATTCATGTCAATCAACATGGTTTTAAATACTGGGGACTTAGTGGTGAATAAAACAAGATCCCTGTGTACCTGAAAATTAATGTCAATATGCTGCACATTTTATTAATCCGCATGAGAAAGTTATGCAAGCAGCAGATACTGATTTTTCAGAAGCATCTTCCTTATACAGTGAGGAAGATTTATACTCTTGTCAGAGTGGAATAGATCAAAAGCACCATGCTTCCATTTTAGTTTGAAAACCTTTTCCTGGGCACCTGGGTGGCTCAGATGGTTAAGCGTCTGCCTTCGGCTCAGGTCATGATCTCAGGGTCCTGGGATCGAGTCCCGCATCGGGCTCCCTGCTCCTCGGGAGCCTGCTTCTCCCTCTGCCTCTCTCTCTCTCTCTCTCTCTCTCTGTCTGTCATGAATAAATAAATAAAATCTTTAAAAAAAAAAAAAGAAGAAATGTGTTTAAAAAAAAAAAAAAAGAAAACCTTTTCCTTTCATTCCAGTTTAAGAGTCATCAAGGATATCCATAGTCGACCACTCTGCTTGACTTCCTCATCCCATTTCTCCATATAGGAAGCTGTTTGGTGATGGAGGGGGGGCAATAGGCAGTATTTCTAGTTCTGTGTCTTCTTACCAAACCAAAATGGTCTAGATTTTCCTTGCTTTGAATTAACAGCCAAAATGACTTCACTCAATAAAAACCTGGGAGAAAACTCAGCCAAAAATTCAGATCTATTCACATCCATACTCACACACATAAGAAAGGGCTCAGAAAAGCTTCACTTTGCCTATGGGTATCACTGTTATGTAACAGTAACTGTTGCTTCAGGAAGTCAAAAAACTTATCTAATAGGTCTGTTAATTCATCAACTTGAACAGCTTTTTAGATTAAAAAAAAGAACTTAACATGTTTCTGTCACTGTGTAGAATAGGCTTAGTAATATTTATCTCAGGTGTTATTTTATTTTGAATTGTATCAAAGAGGGACAAATGAAAACTAGTTTTGCAAATAAGGGAGAAGACTTTTTCCCTAGATCTTTGTTTATATGCTTTACTTAAAAATTGCATAGTAATCGAAACTGATTAATGTTCTCCTCCAGTAAGGGGAATGGATTCCTGAAGATAGTGAATGAGGAGCTGGAGTTTCACTGCACTTGGAATAGAGCTTGGGATAGAAGGTGGCTTGCACTGAGATTTTGGCACTGTTCTATTTACCAGGCTCAATGACACTTCTTTCTCCCAGGTTACCATCATAGGCCTAGACGTTCTGGTTGTGTGTCCACCAAACTTTAGAACCATTGCATACTTTTTTTTTTTTTTTTTCCCCAGACAACTCATAGAGAGAAGCAGAGATGAGAGTAGAATTAGAATTGTTATAAAAACATCCTAATCTGGAAGCGCTTGGGTGGCTCAGTCAGTTAAATGTCTGACTCGATCTCAACTCAGGTCTTTCATCTCAGAATCGTGAGCTCAAGCCCCACGTTGGGCTTCAATGGGTGTGGAGCCTACTTAAAAAAATAAAAAAATAAAAAGTAAATCCTAACCTGGATTGGCTGAATTGGCATGAAGTTCCATCTGAAAATGTCCTTGTGCACTAAGCCTATGTCATCTGGTATTCACTTCTTGAGAAGAGCTAATATTTAAACATCAATCTCTAGCAGAATCAAAACAGGGACTATAATAAATAATTTACTTAAAATACTTGTCAAATCTAAATAATTTCTAAAATACTAAGCACACAGGACTGTGCCAGTCCTTTGCAATTTGCGTCCACAGTGTCTTTTGTCATGTTCTCAAGAAGGAAGTGAAGATTTATGTTCCTATCTTTTCATGTATTCTTCTCTATCTGTTCTGATCGTGAACATAATGTTTATCTTTCTCTTGTTATTCTCAGACTCTCTTTCAACCTCTTTCTGGAAAGAATATGTGTAAAATTGCAGGGGCCATCATTAAAAACAGTTTAAAATCAATGAGCTTTAAATGAAAACAAGTTACTCTATCTTGTAAAGTTTTAATTCCCCAGCCATCTATCATAATCTCCCTCCTTATTTTTACTGTGACTATAGTTGTATCATTTAAATAAATAGTCTTTGTTTCCTAGGCCCCTTGCATTAATAGTGAGCAATTTAAGACCAATGACAAGAACGTGCTTCTAATGGAATTAAAGAGCAGGGGTTTGATCCCACATCAATTTAATTAACTGCTTTTGTATCCTGAGTCTCAAGTACCTTTTGAGTATCTCCATTTGGATAGCACACAAGCACTTAAAAATTCTAAAAAAAAAAATTTTCTTCCTCTTTTCCCCTTTGTACCCCCAAACCTATTGTACTATCTTTACTCCCAATCCCAGGGAATAGTACCACCACTCAGCATGCATAGGGAATCTGGGGGTCCTCCTAGTTTCCTCCATTATTTCTTATACTCCCTCTATAGTTGTCATTGATACCCATTGAGCATATTTATGCTCACCAGCCAAACATTGCCAGGAATACAGAAGTAGACAAAGTTGGTTCTATGACTTACTGTATCAAAAGAGACCACACACTATGGGGCCAGTAGGGTGTCTCTATGAGAGAATGGGCTTGCTGCAAGATTTGGGCATGGGTTAAGTGACTTGGGGAAGGATTCAAGGAAGTGGGGCTTTGTTCTGGGTTGAGGAACATCAGAAAGCAGAGACAAGTTTGCAACATGGTATTTTCATATAGGAATTGAAGAGAATAAAAGACAGCTAAAGATGGAATTGGTTTAGCGGCGTCTTGGTGGCTCAGTCGTTAGGCATCTGACTTTGGCTCAGGTCATGATCCCAGTGTCCTGGGGTTGAGCCCCGCATCGGGGCTTCTCCCTCTCCCACTCCCCCTGCTTGTGTTCCCTCTCTCGCTGTGTCTCTGTCAAATAAATAAATAAAATCTTTAAAAAAAAAGATGGAATTGGTTTAAAATATGCAGCACTCAGGTTAACTAGGCAAATGATGGGTGGGCATTTTTGTGGTATGTACAGTCTATTTGTTGTTGTTTATGCTCAAATATACGTACAGAGGTGTCTTGTTTTGCTCACAGTTCATCACAGTCACAAATAGGGTCATGACAACGGCCTAGCTGTTGGTGTCAGGTCATACTCTTTAGTCCCTCCTGGCTCTGGCTAATAATTTATCCTGATCTCTCTCTCCTTCACAGACATTTTATATCACTCTCTAAAGTTGCCTGAGTGCCTGGTGCTTTATGTCTGCCTATGTTTTACAAGAAGTTCCCTTCTCACAGGGCATATGTCTGCTGTATTTTCAGTTCTCTTAAA
The DNA here is from genome assembly GCF_002201575.2 of Neomonachus schauinslandi. Lineage (NCBI taxonomy): Eukaryota > Metazoa > Chordata > Mammalia > Carnivora > Phocidae > Neomonachus > Neomonachus schauinslandi. Next base: position 18,262,896 of record NC_058411.1, read on the forward strand.
TCTTATCTTTAGAATCTGAGATTAGTGCATCCCTCTGAAAACCATCCTTTAAAGAGCCTCTTTCTAGATGATATCCCCTCTTCTTTATTATTTCCAAACATCAGTAAGAGCTTGAACTCCTAGGGTATGGGCTGTCTTTAACACACTCACCACGGTGTCCCCAGCACCTCACACAAATGGTGAGCTATTAGACCATATAGATTGAAACAGTGATTTATTGTGTCCTATGTGAGGATAAGGATAGAATAAAGTAAGGATAAGGATAAGAAATGAGGCAGAAATGTATAACTAGAGCCTCATCCTGAAGTAGCTTATATCAACTGGGAAATATTGAATGTTATGAATTCAAAATTAATTAGGTAAATGTAATTAAATAAATGGACCTCAGCATTGTAGAGACTTCTGTTTTGTTTTGTTTTGTTTTGTGTTTTGTTTCTTAGTAGGGGACGGCTTTGGAGGGAGATCATGTGAAGCCATGTTGCTACAATGAAATTCCTAGCTACACACACAGAAATTTTGGATTGATTTTTCAAATTCTAATGCTATGGACAAAATCACTGCATGCACAGGAGTACATGTTTTGATCTACTTTTGCAAAAATGAAATTTTTATTCAAGCATTATTTGATTGACCATCACTGTCATTTTGTTCCTTAGGAGCCAAGAGAATTGCCATTGTGGGGACATGTACATGTTAAGTTCAGGGCTACATGAAGAGAATCATTTGCTCTACAATTTAAGGTGTAGGGAATCTCTCTTCAGTACCTTGCACACTTAGATAGGAAATAAATGGCAATAAATATGTAACCAGAATAGACCAAGGTCTCTTGATAGAAGAGCAATGTAAGAAATTTGACAGCTCCACTTACATGTGCTGGTGGAGGCAAGTATAGTTTGTCTTTCCCTTATGTGAGCAGTTATAAAACCTGACAAATACAAGGGCAACTTCCAGTTTCAAATAATTAGACTCGTTAGCGGGACTTGGTTGTTCTTTTCCTGTAGATACTTGAGGTGAACTCAATGTTCTTGGCTAATACATTTAAAAGAAAAGGAGCTTTGCAAATTGTACTACTGTGTGTAAATAATTAAATGTAGTTTGCTGTTATTAGAACATTTTAGTTCATTTTCTTTTTAGAACATTAGTGTGAAGTAGGCAGAGCAAATATTGTCCTCTCCAATTGACGGATGAGAAAAGACATGGCTAATCTGTCTAGTACCCATGGAAGACATCACTAATAGATCACAGAACTCCTTTCTTTGCAGTTGATACATGATATATCACGTTTTACAAGAAAGCGCTCTCAGAAGCTACTCAGGTGTCATCAAGAATGGGTTCATATGTTCAAGATGATATACCCAGAAGTAAACTTATGCCCTCTAAAGATTCCAAGGTCATATTGTTCTAAAATATTAGAACAGGTTTAAAAATAACCAAGTATAAACTATTCTTGGGTCCCGTTTCACTTGTGACAGTATTCTCTGATATGCATTATATTCTGCTTGTTCAATAGTCTTCGCCCTCTTTGTATAAAATTAAGAAAAAGAAGAGGCACTGCGTGGCTCAGTAGGTTAAGCTGATATGTGTTCTGAGCACATTTAAGGTAGGCTAGGGGATGTCTGGGTTGCTCAGTCAGTTAAGCCTCTGCCTTCAGCTCAGTCATGATTCCAGGGTCCTAGGATTGAGCCCTGCATCAGACTCTGTGCTCAGCAGGGAGTCTGCTTCTCCCTCTCTTCTGCTACTCCCCCTGTTCATGCTCTCTCTCTCAAACTAATAAAATCTTTTAAAAAATTAAGAAAAATAAGAAGCTAAAAGAGAGAGACAGAGACAGAGAGAGAAACCTGACATCTTTGAGCACTACATTATGTGAAATATTTTACATTTCATCCAACATTGATAGTGAAAAATATATTTTTTTAAGACCTTATTTATTTATTTGACGGAGAGAGAGAGAGCTCAAGAAGGGGGAACTAGGGGCAGGGAGAGAGGGAAACAGGCTCCCATTGAGCAGGAAGCCCTACATGGGGCTCAATCCCAGGACCCCGGGATCATGATCCAAGCCAAAGGCAGATGCTCAACCAACTCAGCCACCCAGGCGCCCCAAAAAATATCTTTAATGTATGTGGCTGATCAGATAGTTTTATCTTAAAATAGCTATACTTACTGAGATTTTTAAGAACATTTCTTATTCAAGTACTTCAGATTACTATCAAAGCTTTTAAACTTCTTGTCCATTGGCTATCCATTGAATACTAACCATAGAGGAAAAAAAAAATATGCTGTAGATATTTTTACTATCAAATAATCTATTTGTATGTTATACACATATGCATTGATTAGTTAATGCATATCAATTGAATATATAAATAGATCTATATGTGTGTAAAATATTTAAGCTTCTAAGTTAAAAAATACAATTATTTGGATTATTTACTTTTATTTATTTCATATAAGAAATACATATATATATATACATATACATATATATATATATTACTGTGTTCTAAACACAGTTTTTCTGTCTATTCTGAAGAAATGTAGATGTTAATAATCTCTTCACTCAACGTGGGGTGTGAGATCAAGAGTTGCATGCTCTTCTGACTAAGCGAGCTAGGCACCCCTGAAATATAAATGTTAGTAATAACTTCTCCACTTCCATAGGCTCATCATGTATGGAAATTAGTTGGCCATATATCTTGTCAAACACAGTGTTCAGGGGAAGTAATGGGCACATTTAGGGAGTTACATTATGACTTATGTCTCCCATAGATAGGTGTTCTCTATGTATATGCTCATCCTATTTAGTACTATTAGCTTTTAGTCAACTTAATTATTCTCCCTTTTATACAAATAATATAATATTCTAAATACAACACAGGTACAAATCTTTATAGATCATATCGTAGCAGTGCTCTATCTCTATCTCTCCAGAAAAGCAGACAAGTTAGTAACTCAAAGTGAAGCTAAGTAAAATGCTCCAGGGGAGCTTGGGTGGCTCAGTCGGTTGGGCGTCTGACTATTGATCTCAGCTCAGGTCTTGATCTCAGGGTCATGAGTTCAAGCCCTGCGTTGGGCTCCACACTGGCATGGAGCTTACGAAAGAAAAAAAAAAAAAAGAGAGCGAGATGCTCCAATAGCCCTTTGGGATTTCATTATCCAGACATGTCCTAGACATCACATAAACAAAACTTCAATTTTTAAATTGTATTACCAAGAAGGAACATTACAAATTAGTTATGCCTATAGGAGACAGGAAAAGCAATAAGATCCAGAGCAATGCTTGTCAAGCTGAGGCCAGTAGGTCCAGGGGCCACAAACTGCCCTTTACAAGTATTGTTCCTAAGTTAGCTTTCCCATTTCAATGATAATTTTAAAATGACATAATAATTACATCTTGCATTATCTTGATGATTACATTGTAACCTAATATTGTTCTTAATTTCAGTGCCATTTTGAGATTTTGTAGTTTTTATTTGTGGTTTTATTATATTGGCATTTATCTATATTGATAGCAATTTGTTTAGCTTGACTTCATATCTGGTTGCTATAATTTGCATACTCTAATGCTAACATGACAAAAAAATCCATTTCCTCCAGTGCAAGCATTTTGAGTTATTTCACCAGTCATAAAAGCAAAATACATATTTTTCAGTGGAAATGTGAAATTTATTTTTTCATTGAATATGACTTTAAGTCATTTAATAAATCAAAACTTTGATTTGACATGTGAAAATATCTTTATATGATAGAGTCAGGCCATATTTACCAGAGAATTTAAACTTATACTAAAGTTTCAGGGCCTCTGGATTGCATGGATCACTTCCAAGACCTTAGAAGAATCCTGGAACTGGGTGTACAGTGTCCTATATGTAAATTGTCCTATGTGTAATGTCCTATGTGTAAATTGTAAGTTGTATTAGCACGTTTCTTAATAGTGCTGTGTCTTTCTAGTGCCACATCTTTCTTGTGACACCTCATTTCATCAGGGAGAAAATGGAGTGGCACCGGGACTATTGAGGTCTAGGTAGAATGTATGAGTTTGCTGGGGTTGTGGTGACAAAGCTGCAAAGTGGTGGCTTAAACAACAGAAATTTATTTTGTCTGGAGGCTGGATCCAAGATCAAGATGTTGGCAGATTTGATTTTTTTCTGAGCTTCATTCCTTGACCAACTTCTTGCTGTGTCCTCCAATGATCTTCCGTGTGCACACGTGTCTGGTGCCTCTCTCCATGTGTCCTAATTTTTCTTCTTCTAAGAATACCGCTCAGATTGGGTTAGGGCCCCTCTTCAGTATGTCCAGGTATATTTGAGAAATTGTAAGATTAAGCCTATTGTATCATCCCTCTCTACATCCAGAGAGTCTTTTCTTTAACTAATCTGTAAATATTGCCTAGAGTACTTAGCATCAGAAGGATAGTAAAACAAGGAAGAAAGAAGGTGTAAAATATCCAGAGCAAAGAGCTAATCTATGGGAAATCCTTTCAATTTTCAACTTACAAATTTGAAAATTAAAAATTCAGTTCTTACTAGCATCTTCAAAAGGAGTATAGATAATGCAACATATATAATTATCAATGTAACAAATATAAAATTTTCCTTTTTTTTTTTAGAAATCATGTAAAATTCATTAGAGTTTCTGTTTAATTAGGCACAGCCATGACACACTACTAAGAACTGAGAATCTGTCTGTGTGTGAAGTATCACACCTTATGCATTTTAACATATTAGATCCTATATTTGAGTATCAGCTAATCTTGTGCTGTTAAAATCTGGTAGTCCCAGATGAAACAGCATGCAAACTTCCCAGCAATGCTGCACAATGACCTGAAGAAGCAGGAGTTCCAGTGATAAAAACTCTTATAGATGGTCATCAATTTGTCAATAAATGTAGTGTGAGTAATTCTATTACAAAATTACATCGGCCAAAATGGTCCAGTGACAATTTAAACACATCTGAATTGCTATTCTGGATGCTTTGATTTTAAATTAATTTTACATTTTTTTAATCATCAAAAACTGAATGGTAGTGCTATCTTCTCCATTTTTATATTTGAGATTTTATTTTATTTTATTTTATTTTATTTTATTTTATTTTATTTTATTTTATTATGTTATGTTAGTCACCATACATCATTAGTTTTTGAGATATTTGTCAGCATTTTTCAAATATCTAAATGGTTGGGACTTTTTTCTCATCCTAATAGCAGTTACTTTTGTATCTAATGATACAATAAGATACTTGTGTATCTTGATGCTAATAAGATATTTTGTATCTATCTATCTAACTTTGTTTTAAAAGTTCTTATTTTTTTTAAAAGGACTGCCTAAATTGTTTAAATTTTGCTCCACAACATTTGGACCTGCCTCAAATTTTGTGGAGTAATGTGATACTTAATGATTGCAAGCAAATGGAAATGAATTTAGGGAGATTCAACACATAAGTGATACTATTGCACTCATTGAAGCCCACATGGACGGATGTGTGCTTTATGAATAAACCTTTTAAAGCAGTTTGTATAGACAGATGGTGGCTTAGAACTGAGTTAATCTGGTACGTGGCGTTAACAATAAGCAAAACTGGCTCCTCCATTCAATTGACGAGAGCTGATTTAACGTAAGAAAAGAAAAAAATATGTTAAAACCTAAGATTCTTACTTCAAGCTTTAGTATTGTTTATACCTAACTCATAAATTTGGCTTTTATAATTACATTAGAGCCATAAAATAAGGATTAAAGCTAATTTTATCAAGTACATGTTTAAGCTCCATGATTATGAACCTTATTATAAATGCAATTTTAGGCCTAATTTGGGGTATTTGCTAGGATTTTGTTTTTTATTCAAGTATGAGTAGGGAAATAAAAACTAACCACTCAAATTATATGGTGTTAAAACTGTAGGAGTAAGACTACTAGTCTGCAACTCAATAGCATTTGAGCGTCAATTTTGTTGTGACTTAATTGTCTCATCATTGGTGGGGCTTAAATTAGGTGTTCTCTAATGATCTTTTCTAGTTAAAAATTTCTATGTGCCTGTAATCAATGAACTGCAAACATGGTGATCTTAACCCCTCTGCCAGAAGTGGGTCTGTGGCTTGGCTTCTTCCCATCTCCAGGTTGACAAATACCTAAGGGCGTAGGTTCCATGATGTGCTTTAAATCCAGGGAGGAAATACTGAAAATGCTAGAACATCTATTTTCAAAGTATATTGTGCTCTGATATTTTTCTTCACAGGTCACAGAAAATTATTTAAATTTAAGTCTTTTTAAAGATTTTGTTTTTTAAATTTAGCATATAATTTGCATCAGTGTGATCACTTTCAAGTTAACTATTAAAGGATTAAACATGTATAATTTTGCCTCGATCAATCTAATCATGTAGAATTACCCCAGTATTTTATTTTATTTTATTTTACTTTAATTTTATTATTTTATTTTATTTTACTTTTCCCCCAGTATTTTATTTTTTTTTTTTTTTTTTTTTTTTTTTTTTTTTTTTTTTCCCCTTTTTTTTTTTTTTTTTTTTTTTTTTTTTTTTTTTTAAGATTTTGTTTATTTATTTGACAGAGAGAGAGAGAGTACAAGTAGGTGGAGTGGCAGGCAGAGGAAGAGGGAGAAGCAGGCTCCCCACCAAGTGGGGATCCCGACGCGGGGCTCGATCCCAGGACCCTGGGATCATGACCTGAGCCGAAGGCAGACGCTTAACCGACTGAGCCACCCAGGCGCCCCTTCCCCCAGTATTTTAGATAGAAGTTTGTTAGCTTTGGGGCGCCTGGGTGGCTCAGTGGTTAAGCGTCTGCCTTGGGCTCAGGTCTTGATCCCAGGGGAGTCCCACATAGTGCTTCTTGCCCAGTGGGGAGCCTGCTTCTCCCTCTTCCTCTGCCTGCAGCTCCCCCTGTTTGTGCTCTGTCTCTCATGCTCTCTCTCTCTCTGTCAATAAGTAAACAAAATCCTTAAAAAAAAAAAGTTTGTTAGCTTCATATTGTTATTCAGATTTGCATAACATATGATTAGAAATTATTTCTACTATCTTATTTAATATAAATAATTTATATAAATATACATCAGAATTATCTAGTTTAACCAAGTACACATCACTTCAATATTTTGTTAGAGTTAGTGAATACAAAAAAATAAATAAGAGTCCTTTGCTGTTCAGTCTGCTCAATTACGTGAATTATTCAGCTAGGTAACAGAGACTCTAAAATCTACAAAATAATGAAATATACTTTCCTGAGTATCCGTCTCTGAATGTCATTTCTGAGGCCAAGCTCCTAAACACATGGATCTCTGAAATTAATCCAGAAAAGGAAGCCCTAAAAATCTTTATCCTTTTTTAAAAAATAAGGCTTATTTTTTAAAAGCTAAATCTAAATCCAACTTTAAAATGTTCTGTGATTTATTCAGTGTAATTCAGTACTTAATTCCATATTAGAGGAGATAGAACATCCAAGGATTATTTAGAGTAGTAGTAATTTAAATTTAAGTATTGTGTGTTTTTAAAGTGGCATCACAAAATAAATAGACAAGGATATTTTCAAAAAGCATATTAAGGGGGAATAGGGAGTACAATCAAGATGATGTTATGAGCTCCATTAAAATGCAACAATATTTAGCATAATATAATACTTGCACAAAATGAAAGCACACATCAATGGAAAGCCATAAATAGATCCAATGACATATAAAACCTCAATATATATGAAAAAGAAAGCTTTAAAATCAAGGGAGTAAGGGGAGTAAGAAAATTTACATGATAAATGATGCCAAGATAACTGAATAGCAATTTTGATTAAAAAGATTAATAAAGGATAAAATTTAATCCATTCATTGTACCATCCAAGTAAATTTATTTTTTTAATTTTTTTTAAAGATTTTATTTATTTATTTGACAGAGAGAGACACAGCGAGAGAGGGAACACAAGCAGGGGAGGTGGGAGAGGGAGACACAGGCTTCCTGCTGAGCAGGGAGCCCAATGCAGGGCTCGATCCCAGGACCCTGGGACCATGACCTGAGCCTAAGGCAGTTGTTTAACCATCTGAGCCACCCAGGTGCCCAGTAAATTTCAAGTGGATTAAAGAGCTTTACATTAAAAACAAAGAACAGGGGAAAACAAGGCTAGCCAAAACAATGGGGTGTATCAAAACTGGGGAGAAATTTAACTTTGTTTTGCTTTGTAATTGATGGAGATACCGCTAAAGAAAATTTGGAGACATTTAGTATATACAAATGCAAAAGCTGTGTATGCTTAAGACTTCAAAAGTGTCCTTTTATATCTATTCTGTATCAAGAGTTTAGTCAAACTATCACATAAATCTACTAATAAATACACAGGCACAGCACATGAAGGGGCAAGTCATACCTAATTTAAACTCATAAAATATAAGCAACCAATCAACCTTCAGGTTTATCATATAACTTACTGCAAAAATGAAAAGGCCTTATTGTACTGTGAGTTGGTGACACTCATGTGCTCAATCCATTGCTCTTGGCAGGGTCACTTAGAAGAAGGCTTTTAGTAAGGAACACACAGGGCAGAAGAAGAGTTCTAGCAGTGGTCGTATCTTGTGATTCAGGAATTTTAGCCCTGGATTTTATCCTAAGCAGACAAAATGTATAATGTGAAGATGTTCTTTGCAGGATTATTTAATATAGCCTTCACTTGGATGCAACAATTTCCACAGGATATGTAAATCAAGTCACATGGACACAATAAAAATTTATTCCCCAACTAAAATAAAACAAGATGTAATAATGAAAATAAAGGAATCTATTATATATTAAATGCATATGTAAATGTATTGTGTAAATGTGCTTAAAGTTTTTGATAATACGCAATAATAAAAATTGTTTTGTGTTTGGATGATTAAATCATGGATAATTTATAGCTATATTTTCAAACTAATGCAACAGGTTTAAAAAGACTCCCTTAACATGAGCTTTTTAATTTCCATTCACCATTTTTTTTTTTCCACTTTAGATTGAAATGAATCCAAATATTGTTACCTGGTTAAGGTAGGAAGTTTATTTTCTGTCTTATTGCAGATGACTTTCAATCTCTTTTTCCCTGTCTTTGCTTTGCTTCCTTTGGTGTGTGTGTGATCTTTTCCATTCAGTCGGCTAATCTTCAGAGAAATGTGTGCATTGTTTCTGAGGATGGCAGAGCCTCAAGGAAGCAATGTGAGCGATGCACTTTCAACCTGCATGCTTCCTGTGGCAACTTTCTCACTGTGCGTGATTCAAGCCAACATTATCTTTTTCCTATCTTGACAGATATCAGGTTGAAAGAGTACCATTTGGCCGCCAGGCAATAGATCATCCCCTTTGTTCTATTGAACCTGAATCACCAAAGGACAACCTCAAAAGGCCCAAGTGGGCTCTGCGCTGAGCCTCCACTGGGAAATGGCCTCTACCAGGATTCCACATGCCAGGTATTTGGTCCTGATGGTTGGCGATGTACTCTGGTTTCATTTTGTTTTGTTCGTATGTTTAATGGCAAATGCTATGCTTAAGCTTTTTCAAAAATAAATTATTGGAATGTGTTTGAATGTAATGTTTAGACACAACACCTCCCACCCCACTCCCAACATACACATTGTGGAGAAACAGAAATTCCATCATAGGAAGCTGACAAGGGGGCTGCAGGGGCTCATTTGCCAAGGAAGTCTATTTAATTTTATTTCATTTCACTTCATTTTCCCCTTTTTTCCAATATGTGTTCTGCCAAACTTAGAGACAGGCTTTCGTGAAATGCTGATGATCAGAGAGAAAGCCCTGCTCTCAAGTTGCTCACCATCTAGTGGGGAAGACAAACAGATAAACAGACTGCTACAAAGCAATGTGCTAAGTGTTCTGTCACTGGTGCAAGCAGGGCCTGTGGAGCAGAGAGGAAGGAAAACCTAACATGTTCTGAGGCCTTCAGCGGGTGGAGACTGTGGGTAGAAGCTTTCAAAAACAAGACTTGTCTTGAAGACCTTTAGATATCTTTGAGACATACAAAGGAAGAAAAAGAAGAAACATCAAGAATGTTGGAAGCTTAGCATAGGTGGTGACTGCAAATCGTTTTAAAAGTGTGTCCAGAGTACAGGGTAGACTAGAGGTGGGGGCTGTTGTCAGAACTCGACTATGAGATCCTTGGGTCAGGTTACTGGTATTTTCCAGCATCAAAAATAATGCCTGGCATGCAGGTAACAGTTTGTGTAAGTTGGAGAATTGATTAATTGAGTAAATGAATGAAAGCCCTTCCCTACATATGTGTATTTTTATATATTTAAAATATTCACAAATTATAATTATGTTAAATGACATTTAATTTCTTGAAGGAGTGCTATTATTCCTAAAAGAATCAAGTTTCGGGGCACCTGGGTGGCTCAGTTGGTTAGGCATCTGCCTTCAATGCTGGTCATGATCCCAGGGTCCTGGGGTCAAGCCCTGTGTCAAGCTCCCTGCTCAGTGAGGAGTGGGCTTCTCTCTCTCCTGCTGCCCATCCCCCCACTTGTACTCTGTCTCTTGCTTTCTCTCTCTCTCAAATAAATAAGTAAAATCTTTTTTTTAAATTTTATTTTATTTTATTATGTTATATTAGCCACCATAAAGTACATCATTCGTTTTTGATGTAGTGTTCCATCATTCATTGTTTGCATATAACACCCAGTGCTCCATGCAGTATGTGCCCTCCTTGATACCCATCACTGGGCTAACCCATCCCCCCACCCCCCGCCCTAAAATCCTCAGTTGGTTTCTCAGAGTCTATCGTCTCTCATGGTTCATCTCCCTCTCCGATTTGCCTCCCTTCATTTTTCCCTTCCTTCTCCTAATGTCCTCCATGCTATTCCTTATGTTCCACAAGTAAGTGAAACCATATGATAATTGACTCTCTCTGCTTGACTTATTTCACTTAGCATAATCTCCTCCAGTCCCATCCATGTTGATGGAAAAGTTGGGTATTCATCCTTTCTGATGGCTGAGTAGTATTCCATTGTATATATGGGCCACATCTTCTTTATCCATTCATCTGTTGAAGGGCATCTCGGCTCTTTCCACAGCTTGGCTATTGTGGACATTGCTGCTATGAACATTGGGGTGCATATGGCCCTTCTTTTCACTACATCTGTGTCTTTGGGGTAAATACCCAGGAGTGCAATTGCTGGGTCATAGGGTAGCTCTATTTTAAATTTTTTGAGGCACCTCCACACTGTTTTCCAAAGTGGCTATACCAACTTGCATTCCCAACAACAGTGTAAGAGGGTTCCCCTTTCTCCACGACCTCTCCAACATTTGTTGTTTCTTGCCTTGTCAATTTTTGCCATTCTAACTGGTGTAAGGTGGTATCTCAATGTGGTTTTGATTTGAATTTCCCTGATGGCTAAAATCTTAAAAAAAATTTAAAAAGTAAAAGAGTTAAGCTTCATAACATAATTTTTTTAGCCATAGTTTAAATTAGAAAATGACAAAAAAAAAAATTTCAACTAATTTGATTTCTGAGATCTGAAGTACATGTATACATATCTGGAGATAAATGTATGTACACATATAATGTACGTAGTATAGTCTATAAGATATGCTATATTATAGATTATGTATATATTATATGACATATCCTATACTATTTTATAAGAGGAGTGGTTTGTCTTGATACAGGTGGTTGAAATTTATCCTATGAAATGTAACTTAAACATGTCTCTTAAATATCATGTCAACCCAATATACTTTATAATAATCTTTATAAAATCAATATACTAGAATCATAATGTACATAGTCATTATGACTAATAGCACTCCTACATTTTAATTTTGCTGATCAGAATCTATAAATTAATAGAATTTAATAGAGTTACCTGCACTTCATAAATTATTATTTGGGCAATTAATTTGCATTAAGGAACTCAAACAAGACTTAAATAATCCACTTTATGAAGGGAAATTTTATGAATCTGGTCTCAAGGAATAAAAATTGACCTAAGGTAACTTTTCTCCATTTCTATTATTAGCTGCCATTGTGTAAATTCAGCTGTCAATGCCACAATCAAGCTTCCAGAAGTAATCTAATCATTGTACTTTTTATCACGTTAAAACATAGCCCAGAAGAGAGATAAAACTGAGAATGGAGAATAATTTTTTTGCCAAGTTTGAAGCTCAGAGAATCTCATAGATACTGAAATCCCAAGCTTATTTAAATTTATAAATAAGAAATAAACTTTTAGCTAAGATCAAGGCTAATATTTGGCAGTTTTAGGTAAATGCTTATATAGTCATTAAATTTCATCAGAGGTAACTGACTTTCAGCATCCCAATTTACTTCCAATCCAGGTACAAGTGTTTTGAAATAATATCTTTTTTGGCTTACATATATTATCTTTTTGACTCTATTAGAAATGTGCATCTATTCCTTATTCTGATGTGTAAAGATGAACATATCTAATCTGCCTAAATATTTCTCTCTCTCTCTCTTTTTTTTTTTTTTTTAAGTAGCGTGAAGTCTAATGTAGGGCTCAAACTGAGGACACTGAGATCAAGACCTGAGCTGAGCTAAGAATTGGATGCTCAACTGACTGAGCCATCTAGGCACCCCTAATCTGCCTAAATATTTGAGGAGGTGAGGAAAAAATTTCCTAAAAATCATGTGTATTTACAATTGCTAAGAACTATAAAGATTTACTCCATTTAAAGCTTATTTCCGAGTCTGTATTTATTTAAGGACATTAAGTGCATTAATTATAAACCAGTTGTAAAAACAGAATCAACAATATACGTCAGAGTCTAACATGTATTCAGCCACGTGGAGAGAGAGAAAATGGTGCTACTTTTTAGTTGCACAAGCTGTTCCTACAGGGCCTAATGGGCAGGACAGCTTTGCTAACCCACTGCTTCATTTGTGGGGAAACGGGCTCAGCAGGATGTCTGCTTTAAAAGACTCACAAATCACCATGATATCACTGATTTTGATTATTTTGCTGGAGTGAGAACTTACATTTCACATGTCAAATAAGAACTCTTCCAGTTTGGGGGCGCCTGGATGGCTCAGTTGGTTAAGTGTCTGCCTTCTGCTCAGGTCATGATCCTGGAGTCCCAGGATCAAGCCCCGAGTCCAGCTCCAGGCTGTGGGAAATCTGCTTCTCCCTCTTCCCCTCTGGTCACTTGTGCTCTCTCATCCCCTCTCTCTCTCACTCTTTCTCTCTTAAATAGATAAATACATAAAATCTTAAAAAACAACAACAACAACAAACTCTTCCAGTTGATTAAAATTTCCTTTTCAGAAAACTGGGGATCTTTCCACTTGAAAACAAAGAAAAAAACCAAGCAAAGGCATTTTAATTGCAAATTTCACATTAAAATCTAATGCTGAGATTATTTTAGTCTTTCCTTTCCTCCCCAGATGTCAGTGGATTTTTCAGAAGGGCATTGTTCAGGGTAACCGCATTCTTGCCATAGTCCCACTGAAAGCTGACCAGCAAAAATTCACACCATAAATGATCATGTGTCATGTTCGTAGCTATGGTGACCCATCCTGAGAAAGAACACGTTTTCTTAGCATCAAAGGGAGCTAGAGGATGAATCAAGCTAAGAGATTTGGTCCTTTTTACTTTAAGTATATTATATGCCAATTTTTTTCTTAGCTTTATATTGTTTGAGACAACCTAATTAAAGCTGATTAAGAGGACTCAAGATTCTGAAAGATGGAAAGATTTTACTGAAAAGGTTAAGAGAAATTGGATATGATGAGATTTACACATTTTCAGAATCACTGTTAGAAAAGCTATAAATTGCTGTTAAATCATCTGCCCAGGTGGAGCAAGGATTTTGCTTTAATCATCCCAATGAGACGTCTGTTCACTTGCTGATAGGGTCATTTCTGGGTCTTACATTTTAAGCTTTGGCGAGATGCCAACAGGAAAAAAAAATCAAAGAAAAACAAAAAATTGATTTCTACTCACTTTTTGCCATCTGTAAGAAGCTGCCCTGTGCTCTAATACTGTATTTATCAGTTATTTACTATCACTTAAATAGAAATTTAAACATTTTCTCTCTTCAGAGGATAATAATTAAACTTCTGCAGTACACATGCATGTGTATAATTAAACACACAGAGTAGGGGCACCTGGGTGGCTCAGTCAGGTAAGCATCCAACTCCTGATTTCAGCTCAGGTCATGATCTCTGGTTGGTAAGATTGAGTCTCACATGGTGCTCTCTGCTCAGCGATGAGTCCGCTTGAGATTCTCTCCCTCTCCCTCTGCCCTTCTCCCTGCTCATGCTCTAAATACATACATACACACACACACACATACATACATGCATAAAATCTTAAAAAAATAGAGAATAGAACAAAATGGAATTCTTAAAATCATCTTAATCTATGACTGAAAACTAAATGATTTCTAATTTCTTAGTTTCATTCAGAGTAAGTGATTGAGACAGTTCTGCCCCCACCTTTCTTCCCTGGGGAGAATGTCCTAAGCTGGTACTATATTCTCTTAGGTTATAATTTCTGGTCTATAGTCTAAATGTTCTTTTCTAGGCTTCTTTGTAGTACAGTGTTAAACTTTCTTAACAAATATATCCATTATTTCTTTCCCTGTGATGTAATCCACTGTCATGCACAATTGTAGTAGTTATGCTTGTTTTTTCATGATAGTTTCCCTTTAGGATTATTTTTTTATCCCTAAAATATGTACTCTGTAATTATGTTAATCCAAACTCATAAATCAAGTCTGTCAGGCCTTTTCATGTTTTCATTGCTCTTTTCCAAATTCCACTCAAATCTGTATCTGTCTGCCCCAAATAGGGACTGAGCCAAAATTTCAAGATATTTTGATTTCATAAATAGTGCAACACTCAGTAATCTATCGGAAGTCAAAAGAAATGAATTTAGTTATTATTTGCTTTCAGAACAGAATTGAGAATGAAAATACATTAGTAAAATTGATGAAACTAAAATAATAATAATAATAATAACAATAACTAATAATAATAATAAGGTGGTAGAATCAAGCAAATGATGGTTTTAAACTTTATAAAGAACACATTTTCTCACATGGATTAAATAACATTTTGTCATTTCATAAATTCAATTCCACAAATATCTATAAAGACCCTGCTATGAGTAAGTTCTTTACTCAAGAAGGAATGGTGAGTTGAGGGGATGGAGGGAGGATTGATAATTATGAATTATATGCTGTGAGCCACATAACGTTGTCTGTTAGGAGTCATAGCAACCATCTGAACCCCCATCCTAGAAGGCAGCTAGCATACATGTTTACAAGTGTGTACTATTCCTCAACTCAGAATAGTACACACTTTGCTCATCCAGCTTAGTTACTACCAAAACTGAGATTTTGTTAAAATATAAAATGAGGCATATGTAAAATTTTAGGTTTATTTGAACAAAAATTGATTTGAATTGGGCAGCAACCAATCTAGCAGATGGAAAGTTGCTCTGAGGAAAGTTGTTCTGCCTTTTATAGGCAGAAAGGAGCAGGAACAAGGAAGTTTTACAGGCAAAAAAAAAAAAGTGGTTAGTTATTTCAAGATTACCTTCCTTCAGGGGATGGCAGAGGTGTATTAGGCAGAGTACCTACCTAATGCTGGTTAGGCAATTCCTGATTGACTGGTTTAAGATTCCATATCTGGGAGAGTAAAAACTGTAATTAAGTCTCTGTTTGGTGACATGGGGTTTAGCATAAGTGAATTCCATTTTGGGCCTGTTGTCTTGTTTTTAACAATTGAAACACAAAGAAATTTCAATAAGAGAGCTATAAATATCATTTAGCAATTATTTATCAAATAACTTTTTTTAAGAGAACAATCTTATTTTCTACAAGGTTAATTTTTCTGATGCCTCAAATAATAGACAATAAACATGTATCATTTTCACATGATATTAATTAATTTAACTTTGTTTAAAACCAAAATAAATTGACAGAAATAGCTTAAAATTGTGACTACTACTTAATATTGCCCATAATCATTTATTTTAAATTCCCGATAATCATTTGATTATTTGAAAGCCATCAAAGCAACATTGACCATGACAAAAATTTCACATGCTTGTCCACTGGGTCATGAATTGAACATTAGGTACTTGTCAAATTTATTGCAGCATTATAGTATCTCAAACCCAGAGCCCTTCTATAGGATAAATCCAAGCAAAATATTTTCAAGAAAACGCAGAATTGTGCAGGTGGTGCTTCTGACTTAGAAATGGCCTGGAATCTGAGAGAATAATAGGCTTTTCACAGAAGGATTACTATTTCCCAAAAAGAAAAGTAAAGCTGTTATTTTGGTTTTAATTTCAGAGCAATCTGCTTCTTTATTGAAATCAATATATATGTATTAATCCAATGAGTACTTATGTAGTGATCACTATTTGTCAGGCAGTATATTAATGGTGATTTGCCACATTTCTTTAGCTATATCTGTAAGTGGTTTTTTTTTGTTTTTCTTTTTAAGATTTTATTTATTTATTTGACAGAGAGAGAGAGAGAGACAGCATGAGAGGGAACACAAGCAGGGGGAGTAGGAGAGGGAGAAGCAGGCTTCCCGCGGAGCAGGAGCCGGATGTGGGACTCGATCCCAGGACCCTGGGATCATGACCTGAGCCGAAGGCAGACGCTTAACGACTGAGCCACCCAGGTGCCCCTCTGTAAGTTTTTTTTAACCTATTTCATATTTTCCTATTACTTTTGAATATTTAAAATGCTTTGTTTTTCATTTGAGCCTGTGTTTAATACTACTTTATATCTTACGTTTTTATTTCATGTTGTTGTCACATAGTTATGCAAAATGTGAATGAATTAGAATAAATGGAGTTCCAAAGAGTTTTTTTTTAAAGAAGCATTCTCTTTAGGGCGCCTGGGTGGCTCAGTTGGTTAAGCGACTGCCTTCGGCTCAGGTCATGATCCTGGAGTCCCTGGATCGAGTCCCGCATCGGGCTCCCTGCTTGGCAGGGAGTCTGCTTCTCCCTCTGACCCTCCCCCCTCTCATGTGCTCTCTCTCATTCTCTCTCTCTCAAGTAAATAAATAAAATCTTTAAAAAAAAAAAAAGAAGCATCCTCTTTAAATATAGGCAATGACATTATACATGGTATTTGCCATCTTATTTTTAAAATTTTTTAAAAGATTTTATTTATTTATTTATTTGTTTGTTTAGAGAAAGAGCATGAGTGGGGGGAGAGGCAGAGGGAGAGAGAGAATCTCAAGCAGAATCCATGCTGAGTGGGGAGCCAGAGGTGGGGCTTGATCTCAGGACCCTGAAATCATGATCTGAGCCAAACTCAAGAGTGAGGCCCTTAGCCAACTGAGCCACCCAGGCGCCCCTCTGTCATCTTTTTTATAGTCTCACTAAGACACATTTCACAATTGATTCCTCCTCTCTCATTACTCACCAGGCTTGCTCTGATGATTTCTAGTTTATTCCATAGACCACTGATTTGCCTTTGTTGATGCTATTCAAAATAATATGCCGTACAGTCAGAAATACCACAGTCTCTAGAAGGGGTTATGAAACATTTTGAATTGTGGAAGCATCATCTGAATACCCATTTGGCCCCTCATTATAACTACTTTATGGAGTTTCTGGTGAATAAAAAACAACAGTAGATATATTTCCTCTATGGTCATGAATTAAACAACCAAATCTTATTTAAAGCAAAATAAAGTTTTAATATTTGGATTACTTGAACTGTGCATTTTAAGCCCATGAGTATACAGTTTTATTCTATTTGTGTACTTTTGGAAGATGCAGTGGTTATGGTTGTCCCTGGGTGGTTCACAAGTATTTTCATTTATTGATTAATTAATTTATTCAAATATGTATTCATTCCACACAAAAATATTGGGCACTACTATGTGTCAGTCACCACTCAAGGCACTGGGGATGTATTACTGAGTAAAACAGACAAAAATGTGTTGTTATGTAACTTGTTTTGGAAAGAGGCTGAAAAGTCTGACAATAAACTTAATAAATAAACATATGAAGGGAGGTTATAAGTATTATGAAAATAATAGAATCCAATAATGGGAATGATCAGTATTTGGGATGGCAGTTTCAATTGAAATGAAGTTATCAAGATAAGATTCATCCAGTAGGTGACATTTGAAAAATGATCTGAAGGAAGTGAGGAATTTTACCATGCTGATATCAGAAAGGCAAGAATTCCAAAAAAAAAAAAAAAAAAAAAAGAAAAAAAGAAACTGTTGGAGTGGTGAGGGAGCAGGAGGCTAGCTGAAGACAAAGCATAAGCAGACACCCTGCAACCTCCCCCCAACCCCCACTCCTGAGTAGGGCATGTGTGACATTCTTCCAGGGATCTCCCAACTATCTTAATGTTAATATCTTGCTAGAGGGGAAAACAACCTTAACTTGACAATAGCAAGACCTCTGGTATCTTGTAGGTATCTTGTATGTTGGTCCTCTTTAGCATATGAAAGTTCTTTTGAAACCTCCCTTTTCCTTACTTCCCCAACTCCCAAGTATATTATCAGCCACCCCTCACAACCCCAGTGCAACGGCTCTTTCTGCCCACGGGTCCTGTCCCTGTGTTTTAATAAAACCATCATTTTGCACCAAAGATGTCTCAAGAATTCTTTCTTGGTCATCGGCTCAAGATTCCACCCCACTGAACCTCACCTGTATTTCAAAACCATATCAGGAGCATAACAGGTCTATTCCAAAAAAGGAGGATGCTATTGGAGCTAGAGCAGGGTAGACAGATATGAAGGGCCTTTAGACCATGTTGCTGTCTTGACTTTTATTCCAAGCACAAGGATTCTCAGCTTTGACACCATTAACATTTTGGCCCTGATAACTCTTTGTTTTGGAATGCTGTTCTGTGCACTGTAGGATGTTTCACTGCATTTGAGGCCTCTAATCTCTCAGTGGCCACAGCAACTCCAGTTGTTAACACCAAAAATGTCTCCAGATATTGCCAAATATCCTCTAGGAAACAAAATGGCTCCAATGAATTTCCACTGCTCTAAATGGAATGGAGAAACATACAGATTGAATAGTGTCCCCCTGAAATTCATGTCTACCTGGAAACTGTCAATAGGGCATTATTTGGAAATAGGGTCTTTGCTGAGTAATTAAGTCAAGATGAGGTCATATTGAAGTGGGGGAGCTAGGTTCCTGTCTCACGGAGTTGAAAAATGAATCTCACAGACAATGGAGAGTAAGTAAAGCAATAGAAGTTTATTAGGTGAAGATACAGAAAAAGCTTTCAAGAGTGAGAGGGGTCCCAGTGGGGTTGCCTCTGAGGGCCTTTAGGGTTGGTCTTTTATAGAAAGCTAACCAGGGATCTTAAATTCTTTTAACATTTCTATTGCTATCACCATTGAGCAAAGATTCCTGTAACACCCTCAATGGCTTACTTCCTTTTTTGGGTCTGGTTATTCTTTGTTGGTCACAGGTGATTATCATAAAAAGACACCCACCCTACATATCTAGGGCAGGGTGGTCCGGATTGTCCCCTTATCTCCAGTTTCCCCACCCCTCCACGTTTTTTGGGATTTCTGTGAGTCTGATCACAGCCCCCTAGCTATCTCTCCCTATGTAGCCCCACCTGTCCCTTACTCAATATTGTATTAGGGTGGGCTCTAAATTCAATGACTGGGATCTTTGTAAGAGAAATGAGAGGAATGTCTATATACAAAGACATAGAGGAGATGGGGGAAGAAGGCCACATGAAAATGGAGGTTTGGGGTGATGCAAGTTCAAACTGAGGAGTGCTAAGGATTACGAACAAACACCAGAAGCAAGGAGAGAGGTGATGAAGGATTCTTTCCTGGAATATTCAGAGAGAATACAGCCCCTGCTGGCAACTTAATTCCAACTTTAGCTTCCACAAATGTGAGAGAACAAATTTATTTTGCTGGGAGCCACCTAGTTTGTGGTACTTTGTTTGGGCAGCCCTAGGAAATGAATACAGACTGTTACCAGAGAAGTATAAGTACAGAAATATCACCTGACCTCAGTTTTAACTATTATTCTGGATGCAGTAGAGCTAATAAACAGTTGGGGAGTGGAGAAGGTGAGGGTGTGGAAGCAGGAAACCAATTAGAAGCACAGGACAGCATTTAAAGGCAGAGATGATGGCAGATTGGACCAGACAGAGAGAACGAGAACGATGGAGATGGTGAGAAGGAGTTGAATCGTCCATTAGCCGTTAATACAAATTAACAGGGTCTGATGATGGATTGGATGTGGGGCATGAATTTAGACTGAGTGGCCAGAAGGAGGGAGAAGGCTGTGAGTGAAGTTTGGAGTTAAAATCAGCCATTGTGTTTGGGAAGCCTTGAGTGTGAGATGTTTACGAGATATCCAAGCACAGCTATTGAGTAGGTACTTTGATATATGAGTCAGGAATTTAGGCAGAGATTCATGCTGCAGATAAATTTAGGAGTCACTGGCATATAAAAGGTATTTAAAGTAATACGTCAGAAAACTGAGAGTGTGTGAAAAATGGATAAAGGGAGGTTTACCTCATAGTTAAGAGGACAGTAATAAGAGAAGGGATCAGCAAATAGTGAAGAAAAAGAGCAACCAGCAAGGTACTGGCAAAATCAAGAGGGAATTGATTATTGACTTCTGAAAAGTAGTCTTTTTTTGTTTATTACTATTATAGAAAACTTGCATTACAGACGTATTTTATTGAGAAAAGTCATAGAATATAAATTGTACACTAGGAAGATATCAATAGTTATTTTTTTCACTTCATATGAAGCAGGTCAAAATGTATCTGATGATTACCTGGTAAAAATAATTGAAAGTGCAAGGAACTTGAATATTTATTTTGTTGGACCATAAATAAAAGGCTTCCTCTCCATGCAGTTAGTTTAGGTATGTGTCTGATACCTTTCTCAGCCTAGAAAGGCTATCTGTTCATGTGAAGAACAATATAGATCATGACACTAGAAAATTCCTGTAGCTAGATTTTTTCATCTTTGTACAAGCAAAAGGGACATCAAAGAAAGAAAGAAAGAAAGAAAGAAAGAAAGAAAGAAAGAAAGAAAGAAAGAAAGAAAGAAAGAAAAAGAAAGAAAGAAAGAAAGAAAGAGAAGTAACAGTGACACAATTCAGTGGATATTCTGGATCTTTGTATTCTGTGAAGACTAGATCTAGATATCTGTAAACTTCCCATTCTGTGTAGAGCTTACAGAGAAAACACAGGTCTCCATTTTATCCCAAATTATTCTAAGGGATCAGTCAGGTCCCAACAGGAAATGGGTGAAATTATCAAAAATAGTGGCTAATTTATAAAGGTATAGTTATAAGGAACCAGAAAGAATAGTGCATTTATCCAGAGCTTATAGTAACCAATGTGTTACAACTTGTAGGTCTAAAGAGATGAGGGAGAGGGATTGGCCGGCAGAACGCATAAGGACATAGTTGTGTAATCACCTCTTTTGACAGAAATAGTCACCACTGGTCGAAGCACACAGCCAGCTTGAGGTAATCTCACAAGCAGGGAGGCGGGGAACTATAAATATGCTGTCCTCACTTGCCTACTTTCCCCTCTTCTCTTGCTCATTAGCAGGGGCTCTACCAGATGTCAGAGGAGATTGGAACTTTTAATATAATCCCTGCAGGTCAGCCTTCCAGGGAAGAGAACAAGGTAGAGAAGAAGGAAGAACAGTGACTAGAGAGGCCAAATGAAGCTCTCTTGCACACTCAATTTTCTCTGGTTCGGTACCCTTTCAGTTAGTTTGCTTCATACCTCTGCAGAATAAATAATTTATGATTAGGTGAAGAGGCTCTCTTCTGCCATTGAGAGTCATCTGCTATTAAGCAGATAAACTCTTCTTTGACCACTCAGAAATCGTCCTGATTGAGAACAACTTTAAAAATCAGCATCACACAAGAGCTAGTGTTCTCTATCAATCTATGGCTTATATAGCATTACTAGTCTCTTGCATGTGAATAAGATAAAACCATCTATGTTAAATAACAAAATGATTTTATTAATACTTATGCTGATTCCATTTTAAAAAGAAGTGCCTTTAATATTTTTTCTTTTCAAAGGCAAGTGTATCTTCTTCACAAA
This sequence comes from Neomonachus schauinslandi, assembly GCF_002201575.2. Taxonomy (NCBI): domain Eukaryota; kingdom Metazoa; phylum Chordata; class Mammalia; order Carnivora; family Phocidae; genus Neomonachus; species Neomonachus schauinslandi. The sequence goes on from NC_058411.1 coordinate 18,284,928, forward strand.
TACAGCAAATACAAAGATGATAGCACAATTCCGGGAAGACGAAAATAATTTTAAGAGAATGGCAACTATACATGTGATAGGTAGATGTGACATTTCTGAGAGACATTACTTATACTGAAATTTCACCATTAGCATCTCCAGTTCAAAGTCCAATTTCCTAAAAGCAACCAATGCTGGAGTTGCCATTCTTATAAAATTTTCACACTCCCATAAATTGCATGCATTTTAGTTTCACTGTTAGAAAAATAGAAAAGTCAATGTTCACATTTAAGGGCCATCGCGTTTATTAATACATTCCTGTCATATGTTTGTCATCCTTGGTATGTTCACAATCTATGATATTTTTAAGAGCACTGTCATAGCGTTTTAGGCTAGTTCCATTTGGCGCTTTGGATATGCGGGACATTCCATTCAAAATGTCCTGAGTGAACGATGACGACCATATTGGTAACCCTTCTTTCTTGAGGTTCATCTCCATGAGTGTGGGATCCATTATTCATGTTGATGACATTCCAATAACACGCTGCATGATTTTACACTGAGTGAGCAATCCAACAGCCTAGACTAAGAGAGAGAGGAATTAAAATTAAAGGTTAATGTTACTTTTTATGGTAGGTTGGCTCTTTTAAAACAGATGTACAAAAAGGTGGCCAATAAAGTCTGGTATATTTATTAGGCATGGAGACATCTGAAATGCACAATGTCAAGGTGGAGACTTTCCTCTCAGGAAGAGGAGTTACATAGAATCCGTGGCAGCTGGCCTTTCCCATCGAAGTTGTCAGCCTGCTTATGTTCTAATGACTTGCACTTTAGTTGCAATTTCTTCTTGGATATGAAGTCAAATTTAAAAACTGTGGTAAAAATATGATAGTAGAAAGAAAATACAGTCTCATTAATGAACAATGCACATTTCTTACAAAATATAAGGTTAGTCACCTATGTGAAAAATCTCCAAACTCCAAAACTTTTAAGTGAAAATGAGAGCTTCTATAATTCTTGTTAAGAACCAAAGAAATGAATCACCTCTCAATAATGAGCTAGCGGCATAAAGCAGCAGTTACTTTCCTTTCACAAGCTGCTCTTAACATGAAACAGGAAATAATGTCTATCCTGGTCCATTCAAATTATTGGCTTCTGGTAATAAAAATATTCATACTCTAGCATTAAAAAGTAGTAAAGGTGGGGTACCTGGGTGGCTCAGTCGGTTAAGGGACCAACTCTTGTTTTAGGCTCAAGTTGTATCTCAGGGTGGTGAGATCAAGCCCCAGGTAGGGCTCCGCACTCAGCTTAGAGTTTGCCTGAGATTCCTCCCCTCTCCTTTACCCCCCACTCTGCTCCTCCCCCTGCTCCCTAGTGTGCATGTGTTCCCCCTTTCTCTCAAATCAATCAATCAATCAATCAAACTTGAAAAGTAGTAAAGATGGTATTTGCACACCCACCAAACTATTGATAGAACCATTCGATCTTGGAACTTCCAATGCACATATTTGGTACAATAAAAGGTGAAACCCTACATTGTAATGTTCATTCCCCACATTTAACTCCATTTAGGGAAAAGTCCATATTAATATATTTAAAAGCCTGACAAAATTAGTCAGCCATATGTGTGAAATAAACATTTGCATGCAACGATTTTATAGAACTGTAAGTTTAATATATTGGTTGATATGCACAGTCCATTGATTTATTTGTGCTTTGGATATTTGCTGGGATAATGAATGGTTTCCTAATGAATTGAAAAATTCTACGCAAAAGATATGGGTTTGCCAGTGAATCAATATTTAGAAAAATATACAGACCACGGCTACACATTGGTTTAATACCTTAGCTTGGAACACACTTTGTATGTGCATGCAATATGCTGATTTCTTTATTAACTCCATGTTTAAATAAGTGCAATCATTAGGACCTTCCTCCTCAAAGAAATGAGATTTGAAATTGAGTTGACTTAGGAGGTTAAATTGCTGTCATTATCAGAATATAAACTTGTGATAAACCTTATTATATCTAGCCACATCTGTATTATTTCAACACATCATTTGCATAGATTTGAGAAGGCAAAAGAGGTACTTCATCTCTCTTTCAATTTATTGAAACAAATTACAGGAAGTAAAAATTATTAACATGTGAACAAAAAGAACTACAGAAAATATAGTCAGGACTCTTAGCAGCAGCACAAAGTCATGAGATGAAGGAGGCCATCTTGGATTTTCAGAACAAAGATTTGGTTTTCAGTCCTCTCACCAACACAACCCTGGGTTCTGTCTCCTTATTGTCACTCAAAGCAATTTCACCTCATCCTCAGCAATAAAATCGTCATTGCTATCTGGTTCCTCATGGAGCCACTGAAAGGATCAACGTTTGCACAGGAGGTCTGTAAAACATGCTCCACATGAAGAGTAAAGGTTTGTTGGTGTTTGAAGTTCTGAAACCAGATGGCATGGGTTCATGGTCCACATCTTTAACTTACTACGTGCTTTATTATTTGTAATTTTCATGTAGCTTTATTGAGATATAATCATATATCATAAAAGTCACTCTTTTAAAATGTGCAATTCAGGTTTTTCTTCTGGTGTATTCACGGGGTTCTGCAACCATCACCATTATCTCATTTCAGAAAAGAAACCCTGTCCCCATTAACAGCCACTATCCGTTCTTCCCTGTTCCAATACCCTACAGTAATCAGCCTACTTTCTGGCTCTCTGAATTTGCCTATTTCCGTTATTTCATACAAATGGAATCATACAATATGTGGTCTTTTGTGAGTGGCATTTGCCGTTAGTATAATGTTTTCAAAGAAAATTCAAAAGCATTTTCATTACCAAACGCTTTCAACCATGGTGTAGCATGTATCGGTATTCCTTTTTTTTTTTTTTTTAAATCTCCAAATGATATCCCATTATATGGATATACCATGATCTGGTTATCCATTTATAGCTGATGAATATTTGAATTGTTCCCACTTTTTGGTTAATTTGCATAATGCTGCTACAAACATCCATATACATGTTTTTGCATGGAAATATGTTTCATTTCTATTGACTATATACATAGGAGTGGAATTGCTTAGTCATATGGAAACTCCTCATCTGTAAGATTTTAAGGAACTGCCAAACTGTTTGTTCCAAAGTTGCTTGGCCATTTTAAAATATTACCAGTATATGGGGATTCAAATTTCTGCACATCTTTTTAAAATCTGTTATTGTCTTTCTGTTTTATTTTAGCTATTCTAGTGGATGGGAAGGGATTTTTACTTGTATTTCCTTCGTGACTGATGATATTGAGCATATTTTTGTGTTCTTTTAGGCTATTTCTATATCTCCTGGGAAAAATGACTATTCAAATCCTTTATCCAGTTTTTAATGGGGTTATTTGTCTTTTTATTGTTTAGTTGAAAGTATTCTTTACACATTCTGGATGCAAATCCCTTATCAGATTTATGATTTGCAAACATTTGCTCCTATTCCCTGGATTGTATTTTTACTTTCTTGATGGTGTACTTTGAAGCACAAAAGAGTTTAATTTTGATGAAGTGGAATTTATTTATTTTTTATTTTGTCACTTAGGCTTTTTGTGTAATATTCAATAAACTATTGCCTAATCCAAGGTTATGAAAAGTTATCCTATTTTTTGTAATTATTAATTTAGCTCTTACATTTAGGTCTATAATTCATTCTGAATTAAATTTTGTATATGTGTGAGGTAAGAGTCCAACCTCATTTTTATGTAGGTATCCAGGAGTCTCAGCCCCATTTATTGAAAAGACTATTCTTTTTTTTTTTTTTTAAGATTTTTATTTATTTATTTGAGAGAGAGAGAGAGTGGGAGAGAGAGCATGAGGGGAGAGAGGGTCAGAAGGAGAAGCAGACTCCCTGCTGAGCAGGGAGCCCGATGTGGGACTCGATCCCAGGACCCTGGGATCATGACCTGAGCCGAAGGCAGTCGCCTAACCAACTGAGCCACCCAGGCGCCCTGAAAAGATTATTCTTACCTCATTGCAATGTCATGGAACCTGTGTCCAAAATCAATTAACCAAAAACGCCTGCCTGCCTCCCTCCCTCCCTCCCTCTTTCTTTCTTTTCCTTTCATTTTCTTTCCTATCCTTTTCTTTTCCTTTCTTTATTCCCTCTTTTTTCCCTCCTTTTCTTTCTTTCTTTTCTTTCTTTCTTTCTTTCTTTCTTTCTTTCTTTCTTTCTTTCTTT